>NC_058133.1:490484302-490505635 GCF_016433145.1 Gracilinanus agilis | reverse complement strand
GAGAAAGGAGAGAGGGAGAAAGAGGCGGGAGAAGGAAAGTGAGGGGAGAGAGAAAGATGGGAGAAGGAAAGAGAAAGGAGAGAGGTAGAAAGGGGGAGAGGGAGAGAGAGGAAAGAAGGGAGAGAAAGAGGGAGAAGGAAAGAAAGGAGAGGTAGAGACAGAGGGAGGGGAGAAAAGGGAGAGGAAGAGAAAAAGAGGGGGAGAGGGAAAGAGAAAGGAGAGAGGTAGAAAGGAGGGGAGAGGGAGAGAGAGAAAGTCAGGCAGAAGACCCTTAAGCTCCTATCTTAGTATAATGGATAAAGAGCTGGACCACCATTGGAAGAGGGACCCCACATAGGGAATATGCATTAGGAGTACATGTATGGGAGTCAGGAAAACCTGAGTTCAAGTCCTGCCTCTGACTCATCCTAGCTGTGCAACCCTGGCCAAGTCCCTTTATTCCTCAGCACTCCAGACAATTCTCTGTGACTCTAAGTTGCCCAGAACTATATTGGCAGTAGAGAGTTCTTCCCCAGGACCTGAATTCCCAGCCCACTTTAAAAACCAAAAAGCAAAAACCTCTTCCTAGTACTAAATCTCTCCTCTTGAGGAGCTCACAGTCTAACAGTGAGTTCCCCTAAAGAAGGGAGCTTTGGCTTTTCTCTGTCTCGCTAATATTTACACCCAGTAGGCACTTCATACATAAAGGCTTTGGCTCTAGCTGCCCTGTCACAAATTCCTTCCCAGCTGCCTCCCTCTAGTCGTCATTGTCTCTTACTGGCCTTTGCCCAGGCTGGCCTGACGTGGATTCTCGGCTCACCTCCATCTCTCAACATCCTCAAAAATCCTTTCGAACAGTCCAGTTGTGTCTCCTGCTTTGGGAGATCTTTCCTGATTCCTCCAATGGCTAGTGCGTCCCAACCAACCACTCTGCTTTGCACATATTTCTTATAGTTACAGGTGCCCATGTTTCTCCCGATAGAAAGTCAGCTCCTTGAGGGCAGGAGCTACTTCTCTCCAGGACCTGGCATAATTCCTCACACAGTAGGCACTTGATAAACACTTTTGGAGTGAATGAAAAGAATTTCTCCCTTACCCACATTGGGAAGTTTTCCTATTTCTCCTACAATTTGGGCTTCTTGGCATTGGCTCAGCTCTACCCTCCACATCCAATGGGATAAGTCATGCAGGTATTATTTCCATTTTTTAGATGAGAAAACTGAGGTGTCCTACCCCTATATAAGACATATACCAAGGAGAGGGAGCCTATAAGGTGATGCAAAGAAAATGGTAGATGTAGAGTCAGGACCTGGGTTTGAGTCCTGGCTTTGCTGCTTTGGATGGCCTGTCTATGATGTGGAATCAGAAGTCTAGGATGCTGGTGAATGTTTAACAACCAGCTTTTGGCAGGATGGGGATGGGGGCAGGGGGCAGTATATTCACAGTGCATTTTAAAATTTAACCTGTATTATTTACATTTTTGCCATCATTTTCTTAAGTCTAGACAATCAGAAAATCAATAAACCAAGCCCTGATCTATAGTGTTTGTAGATTTCTGAAGTGTAAATGATCACTCTGAACATTTAACAATTGGCTTTCCTGCTTCTTTGGCCTTCCTTCACGACACCCTGATTCTAGGCCTGATCTTTTGCTGTTATGCTTCTAGAAGCTTGGCTTTACTGCAAAGGGCTATGGGTAAAGTTTAAATACAACTTTTCTATAGGATTTTAAGAAAGGCTTTTCCCACAGGAAAACATCTTATCTCTAGGGAGAACAAATAGAAACATTTGCTTTGTTCATGGAACTTACTATATAGTGGTTCATATTTTCCTTTTCTCTTTATTATTCTAAAAATTTTCCAATAGATGCTGTGCCCCAGAGATTCCATCCTGAATGTGTTATTGTTCAGTTGTTTTCAGTTATGTCTGACTCTCTGTGACCCCTTTTTGGGTTTTCTTAAAGAAGACAGCCATTTCTTTCTCTGGCTCATTTGACAGATGAAGAAACTGAGGCAGACAGGAATGAGTGACTTGCCCAGGGTCACAAAGCTAAGACATTGAGTGGTTTGCTATTTCCTTCTGGATCCAGCTCATTTTTTTTTAAACTCTTACCTTCTGTCTTAGTTATCAGCTCAAAGACAGGAGAGTGGTAAAGGTTAGGCAGTGGGGGCTAAGTGACTTGCCCAGGGTCACACAGCTAGGAAGTGTCTGAGACTGGATTTGAACCCAGGACCTCCTCTCTCTGGGCCTGGTTCTCTATCCACTGAGCCTTGCAGTTGGCCCCAGAGTGTCTTTAATATTATTGGTGTTCAAAGAATACCAAAAGCCTTGCACGGTTTAGGGGGAAGCATCTCTTTAACCATCTTCACTAGTTGGATGCTCTCCCTTGCAGCCTTCCGGAATAAAACTACTCCTTGATTAAGCCGGAAATGACCTGCTCAAGGCTCAGTCATCCACACTGGACCCCAGTTTCCCTCATCTGTGAAGTAAGAGAGATGGTCTCGATGGCGTCTGAGGTCCCTTCGGGCTTCTGCCCCTTGGAAAGTCCCCGTGGGTGGGGCTCTCACCTTTGAAGTGAGCCACAGAGAAGAGGAGGACGCTGATGTCGCTGGGCAGATCTCTCGAGGATCTGGGGATCTTCCCTTTCATCTGACTCTGGACCCAGTTGTTCATCTCCTGGAGATCGATGCGGGAGTTGCCGGTCAGAATCCTGGGCCTGATCCCGTAAGACTTTTCCAGTGGCGCCACAAACCCAGATTTTATCCGCAGCTCTGGGGAGCAAAGAGATTGTTAGTGGCACCTTTTCAACCTCATCTTCTTCCTTTTTTTTTTTTAAACCCTGACCTTCAGTCCTAGAATCAATACTGGGTATTGGCTCCAAGGTAGAAGAGCGGTGAGGGCTAGGCCGTGGGGGTTCAGTGATTTCCCCAGTCACACAGTCAAGAAGTGTCTAGAGCCTTTTTGCACCCAGGACCTCCTGTCTCTGGACCTGGCTCTCAACCCACTGAGCTGAATCTAGATTTGAACCCAAGACCTCCCATCTCCAGATCTGGCTCTCAATCCCCTGAGCTACCTAGTTTCCCCCTTAGAATTAATTCTAAGACAGAAGAGTGGTAAGAGCTAGGCAATTAGGGATAAATGACTTGATAAAATAACAGACACAGCTAGGAAGTGTCTGAGGTTAGGTTTGAACCCAAGACCTCCTGTCTCTAGACCTGGCTCTCTATCCTCTGAGCCACTTAACTGCCCCACTGATTGATTTCTAAAAGAGTATTTTGAAGGGATTTTCCCAAAACAGAGCCATCTACCTACCTCTCGGTTCTCAGCTTCACCTAATGCCATACTCAGCCTCCTGTGCTCTCCCTGGTTGGCACTCCCGGCTGCCCCTGCCCTTCCCCCAGGGTTGACGTCCCCTCCTTAATGTCCAGGAGTGCCGGAGCACCAGGTTCGGTACTGTAGGACCCCTAAAGGAGCCCCTGGGGCCCCACACTTACTTCTTTCTAAGACAATCCGAGAGGCGCTCTTCAGGTTCTTCTGAGAAGCGGTGACGGTGGCCAGGAGTTCTTTGTAGGTGCTGTGAATGTCTGGGTTGGTAATCAGGTCATAGTAGAGGGCTCGGTGAATGGTGGATTCTGTCCTCTGGCCAGCACCTGCCATGTGGGCATCACAGGAACACAGAACCAGAAACTTAAATGGAGAAGGGACTTTACAGGTAGGTCACCACATCCAGTCCCCTCGTTTGACGGTGGAGGAGACTGAGGTCCAGTGAGGGTAAGTGACTTGCCCAGGATAACATGGATTTTAAAACAAAACCAAGATTCGAACCCAGGGCTTCTTACTCTAAATCCATTCTTTCCACTTTACAATCAGTGAATGAAAGGAAAAAGAGGATGTTGGCTGTAAGAAGGGGTTACTGAGCAATTATTCTCCATGTTTGGAGGATCAAAATAGATTTATATCACTCTAGAAAAGATTCTTGTGGGCACTTTTCTTAAACTTCCAGTAAGATGAAGCATAGATGATTAAGCAAAGGTAGGGGCTACCCATTTCTAAAGATTTTCAAATGAGAAAATGAATTGGGACAGCTAGGTGGACAATGCCGAGCTGTGTGACCCTGGGCAAGTCACTTCACCCCCATTGCCTAGCCCTTACTGCTCTTCTGCCTTGGAGTCAATACACAGCATTGATTCTAAGATGGAAGGGAAGGAAAAAAGAAATGACTGGATGTGGAGACACAGCTGAGGGGAACTAGGGAAAGAGGGGTAAGTCCCCGAGACAATCAGCCGCCCAAGATATCCCTCAGTCCTCCCCTTAACTAGTGAGATCTCTGTGCCAGCACAGCCTTCCACGTGTATACAATCCAGGCCTCGGTCCAGACTCCTCACTACCTCGCTGCCCTGAAACTGGGGCCTCCCCAGGCATTGTCTGACCAGCTCCAGCTTAAGCATTCACCTGTGGGAGAGCAGAGGGCTCAAGCCTAGATTTCACCCTGGAACGGAGGGACTTCACACTCTGTCTAATCCCACCCTCAAATTTCACAGAGGAGGAACTCTCCGAGAGACTGAGGGACTTCCCATGGATATCCAGGTGGACCAGAGCAGGGATTTGAACTCAGGTCCTCTGACTCCAAATCCAGTGCTCGATTCACTCCACTGCTCTGCCTCCCTTTTCAGTCCAATGGCTGTTTTGAGGTCCCTTTCTGCTCTTGGACTCAAAGGGAACCGGGCCTAGCCCAGGAGTTCTAGGTGTGTTGGACCCTTTCGGCAGTCTGGTGAAGCCTACGGACCCCTGCTCAGAGGAATTTTTTTTTTGCTTTCTTTTCCTTTTTTTTTTTTTAACCCTTACCTTCCATCTTGGAGTCAATATTGTGTATTGGCTCCAAGGCAGAGGAGTGGTAAGGGTAGGCAATGGGGGTCAAGTGACCTGCCCAGGGTCACACAGCTGGGAAGTGTCTGAGGCCGGATTTGAACCCAGGACCCCCCGTCTCTAGGCCTGACTCTCAATCCACTGAGCTACCCAGCTACCCCTATGAACGAAATAAAAGGAAATTGATTCTATCAAAAATACTTGTCCCCATATGGATCAAAGCCGGCCCTGAGCCCCAGGTTAATTGATTGTCTGAGAGCTCACCCAGGGAGAGAGCAGACAGAGCTGTGGCCACGCTCAGCGGAGACAGAAGCACGTTGGTGGTGGGGCTCTCGCTAGATTTCTGGCGATAGAGGTCGTAGCCGAAGTTGGAGACAGCCGCTGCCAACTTGTTCACCGGGACTTTGAAAAAGGGGTCCTCCTCCTCTACTACTGTGGCCCCAGTGGCGTCAGGCCCTGGCAGAGGCTCCTGGAAAAAGCCCAAGAATGAGTCAAATGGAAATCCCCAATCCCTGCCTATCCCAAACCATTTCCCCTTGGTTTTGGGGGGCTGAGGTGGACCGAGGCACTTTATTTAGGCGGGGGGGGTTCTGCTTTCCTTGGCTGCGGGATTTAACTTTTTAAAAGTAGTTCCCAGGGGGCAGCTGGGTAGCTCAGTAGATTGAGACGGAGGTCCTAGGTTTAAATCTGACCTCAGCCACTTCCCAGCTGTGTGACCCTGGGCAAGTCACTTGACCCCCATTGCCTACTCTTGCCAATCTTCCACCTAGGAGCCAATACACAGAAGTTAAGGATTTAAAGTAGTTCCCTAAGTGTCCACCAGCTCATGGATGGGGTGAGACCACCCAGGAGCCAGCTTATTATTAGCAATTAATCAGCCAGAATTTATTAAGTGCCAGCTGTGCCAGCCATCATGCTAGGCCCTGAGGATGCAAAGAAGAAAATTAAACTGACCCTTCCTTTGAAGAACTTACTTATTAAGGGACAGGGATGCTTCTGTGCTCACCCAGGGGAACAGTTAAGCTCGAGCTTGGTTGGACAATGGTTGGAGTGTCTACTGGCTCAGAGGGCAGAGGACCTGGGGGGCCGCACATGTATGAGGACTGCACAGAATGAAGGCAAAATAACTTCCAGGGAACTAGATATGAGGTAGTTAGGGAGGCAGAGCACAGCAGGCAGGGGGGCAAGTGAGCAGCGACAACAGAGAGAGAGTCAATCTAAAGACAAGATGTGTGACAGAGAGGTGATCTGATCCCTAAAGAAGCCACGTTTGGGAACGGAGAATGGAATCCATATACAAATGAGAGGGAAGGAAAGAAGCAAAGAGGGTGGGGAGAGACAGAGAGGAGGGAGGTAAGAGGGAGAGCAAGACAGAGACACGGAGAGACAGAGAAGGAAAACAAAGAGAAGCAGGGAGGAAGGAAGGAAGAAGGGAGAGAGAAAGGAGAGGATGGAAAGAAAAAAGAAAAGGAAAGAAAAAGGAGAGGAAGGAAGGAAAGCAAGAAGGAAATAGAAAGAGAGAAAAGGAAAGAAAGAGAGGGAGAAAGGAAGCAAAGGGAGGTGGGGGAGACAGAGAGAGAGGAAGGCAGGAAGTAGGAGGGAGAGCAAGACAGAGACAGAGAAAGAAAACCAATAAAGAGAAGCAGGGAAGAAGGAAGGAAGAAAGAAAGGAAAGAAGGGAGGTAGAGAGAGAAAGGAGAGGATGGAAAGAAAAAAGGAAGGAAGAAAGAAGAAAAGAGGAAGGAAGGAAAGAAGGAAGGAAGCAAAGGGGTTGGGGGAGAGAGGAGGGTAGGAGGTAGGAAGGAGTGCAAGACAGAGACAGAGAAGGAAAATGAATAAAGAGAAGCAGGGAGGAAGAAGGGGAGAAAGAGAAAGGAGAGGACAGAAAGAAGAAAAGGAAGGAAGAAAGGAAAGCTAGAAGGAAAGAAACAAATAGAAAGAAGGAAAGAGAGGGAGGAAGGAAGGAAGGAAAGAAGGAAGGAAGGAAGGAAATTTCATTTAAATAAATACTTTGAACCTAGCTCTATGGTAGATGCTTGGAATGCAACAATGAGAAGTTCCTGTCAAGTTGCTAAAGACTACGGAGTCCAAACTAAGAAAAAAAGAAAGAAAAGAAACAACTGAGGTCAGGATGGAGAAGAGCCTGGCCCAAGGTCATGTAGGTGCTGGGTGTCAAAGTCAAAATTCTAACCTGGGTCTCCTGTTTCCAAATCCACTGATCTGCCCAGTCTGAACCACTCAGAGAGACGCAGAGCAAACATTTCTCTAGCCTCTTGAGAAAGCTGTGGTGGACTTTAGGTATGGAGAGAAGCATGTTTGTCAGACATGGTCAATGGGTTGGTGTGTTTTATTTGATTATATTTATTTTTTATGAGGCACTTTCTGTTGGGAAGAGGGGGACCATTAGGAAGTAAGAGTGACATGGAAAAAGAAAAGGAAGGAAAAGGGGGAGAGAAAAAGAAACAGAGATGGAGGGGGGAGACAGAGAGAGAAAGAGAGAGAGAGAAAGAGACAGAGGGAGGGAGGGAAAGACAAAGAGGAGACAGAGAGAGAGAAGAAAAGTGGGAGAGAAAGGAAAGTAGGGAAAAGAAAAGCATTCTAAAAGGAAAAAAACACTTTTCTGCCCCTGCGCAAGCACCAGCCCATGGTGGCTGGGTTAGCTCAGGTCACCGAATGTGCAGGATGGCCTGGCCCGCCCAGCAGCTGCTTTCCAATGTCCTTTCGTAAAAAACAAAGGAGGAGGAGGAAAAGAAGAGTCACTGACGTGGGCCTTTGAGGGTTATGAAGTGCTCTGAGATGGGTGGAAGCCCAATTATTATTATTGGTCCCATTTTGCTGATGGAGAACCTAAAGCCCAGCAAAGTGAACTACTTTACCCAAGCTCACCCAGGAAGAACCAAGACTTAAACCCCTCTGAGGTCTCCCAGTGTCCCAGAACTTTGCCCAGAGTCTGAGACTTCTGAGGTTCACCCCCCAAACTCCCGGCCTAGTCTCCACTCACCTCAGTCCCAGCTGTGTTCTGGGAGTTGCCAAAGCCTACGAAGGCTGTGGCCCACAGGAACACCAGAAAGCTCTTCATCGTGGCACCTGGGAAGGGAAGGAAAGGGAGAGGGAGAGGTGATACAGTTAACGGCATTTTTTAACGTTGACAGCCCCCAGATCTTTGCCCAAGAGGATCGAGCACCAGGGCTCAGTCATTTACTGAGTCACAGAACCTCAGAGTAAAAAGGCATTTCAATGGCCATCCAGGCTAACCCACTCGCCCCTTCTACTTCACCAACAGCTGGGCATCGGGTCTCTGCTTAAAGACTGGACTTAGGGGGCAGCAAGGTGGCTCAATAGATCTTGAGAGAGAGGCCTTGGGTTCAATTGCCCAGCCCTTACCTCTCTTCTGCCTCCATAGTATTGATTCTAAGATGAAAGGTAAAGGTTAAAAAATAAAAATAAAAAGAGCTAGTCCTAAGGGGCAGCCATATATCAGCAGCCCATTCTATTTCTGCATTGTTCCAACTTCTGGGAAGCTTTTCCTTACATGAGGCCTCGATCTACCTCCCCAAACTTCCACCCACAGCTTGTGGTTCTGTCCCCTGAGACCAAGAACAAAACTCAGCCTTTGGAAAGGAATCTACCATTTACAGGCTCAATGAAGGCATTCCGAGACTGTGCCCTGATAGCTAAAAGGGACCCAAGTACTCCTCAAAGCCAAACTTCCCATGGTGGGATTTGAGGCCCAGAGAGGCCAACCAAATTGCCAAGGTCACCCCTCAGATTGGACAACAAGGTTGCTGAATTCCCACATCCTAGTCTCTTTTCTCAGCAGAGACAAATGATCCAGAGATCATGGATCTAGAACTAGAAAGGACCTCAGAGTCCATCAGATTCAACATTTTACAGATGAAGAAACCAAGGCCCAAGGAAGTTAAAGAACTTATCTAAGGTCACTGGCTGGCAAGTGTCAGAGGCAGGATTTGAACCTAGGACCTCTGACCCCACTATTATTACTCTTTCTACCATATTGCTTCTGTTCCAAATCCATGTTTGCCACCATGATTGATTAAGGCTCCTCTCCTGTCCTGCTGCCCCCTTGGCACTTCAGGCTTCTTAGCACTATACAGGTCAAAGAAGTAAAGATCAGACCTTATGATTTCAGCTGAAAGGCTTTCAAAGATGGGGCAGTTAGGTGGCACAATGGATAGAGCATCAGGTCTGGAGTCGAGAGGACCTGGGTTCAAATTTTGCCTCAGATACTTTCTAGCTGTGTGATCCTGGGAAAGTCATTTAACCCCATTTACTGAGCTCTGTCATAGAGATGTAGTTTTGTATATAATTTTCTTTTTCTATTCTATGTATATGGAAACGCTCATCTTAGATGACATTTCTTATGTACCAAACACCAGCAATAATATTTTTAATTGTCTCTTTCAATTTAATAAGCATTTATTACATATCTAACATGTACCAAGGACTTTTTTTTGGATGATTTCATTGTTAGAAGGTATTCCCAGTGAGGATGCTCCCTTTAACAATGCAGGTCAAGGGGGCAGCTGGGTAGCTCAGTGAATTGAGAGTCAGGCCTAGAGACGGGAGGTCCTAGGTTTAAATCTGGCCTCAGACAAGCCTCTAGGCTTGGCTAGGTGGCTTAATGGGATAGAGTGTGGGACCTGGAGTCAGGAAGATGACTTGAGTTCAAATCTGCCACAGGCACTTAGTAAGCTGTGTGACCCTGGGCAAGTCACTTGACCCCCATTGCCCACCCTTACCATTCTTCCACCTAGGAGCCAATACACAGAAGTTAAGGGTTAAAAAAAAAATTTTAAAAAAAAAACAACAATGCAGGTCAGTGTTACTTGGTCATATATAGGCTTAGAGAGATGCCAGGGGGATATAAAGATAAATGATTGGCCCAAGGTCACAGGGCATTCATTATGTGTTATAGGCAGGACCTAAGCCCATGTTATTCGGAGAGAGGGCAGCCTTCTATCCACTATGACGCAAAGACCAAATGGAAACATTCCCAGTCCACAAGGAGTTTATATTCGGGAGGGGTGGGGGTGCGGTAGGGGGAAACATGTATTCAAATAAATAAATACAAAGCAATCATTTAGGATGGGGGAAGCAGTGACAATTGGGAAGAATCATGTAGAAGATTTCATTTAAATATAGCCTTGACTAGGACTAGGTATTTCAAGAGGAGATGGTGGAGAGAGAAAGTGTTCTCAGCATGGGAAAGCCTGTGCAAATGCTTGGAAGTGGGAAATAGATTGCCCTATACAGAAAACAACAAGTATACTTGGCTGGGATGGAAACCATATTAGGGTAAATAAAATGAAATTAATCTAGAAAGATAAGTAGGAGCCAAAATGGCTTTATTGTTGTTCAGTCATGTCTCTGATTCTCGACCCTGAGGACTATACTGTCCTGGGGGTTTTCTTAGCAAAAATACTAGACTCATTTGCCATTTCCTTCTCCAGTGGATTAGGGCAAACAGAGGTTAAATGACTTGCCCAGGGTCACACAGCTTACTAAGTGCCTGGGGCGGGATTTGAACTCAAGTCATCTTCCTGACTCCAAGTCTCACACTCTATCCCATTAAGCCACCTAGCCAAGCCTAGAGGCTCAACTTTAGTCACTTGAAGCTTCTTGAGTAGGAGAGTGACATGATCATTCCTGTGCTTTTAAAAACCAGCTAGGTTCCTGTCTATATCCCGAAGAAATCAAAGAAAAAGGGAAGAGCACTAAATGTACAAATGTAGTTATAGCAGCTCTAGTTTGTGCCGGCAAAGAACTGGAAATTGAAGGGATGCCCATCAGCTGGGGAATGGCTGAACAAGCTGTAGTGTATGATCATGATACTATTGTGCTATAAGAAATGACAAAGGGGACACTTTCAAAACAACCCGGGAAGACGTGGGATACAAAGCGAAGCGGACAGAACCAAGAGAACATCACACACAGCAACGGCAATATCGTACAATGGTCAGCTGCAAAACACTTAGCTTCTCTAATCAATACCAGAGAGGCTCATGGGAAAAAAAAATGCTACCTCCAGAGAGAAAAGAAATGAACTCCAAGTACAGAGTGAAGCTTTTTTTTTTTTTTAACATACTTTCTTCTTCTTGCTCCCCCCCTCCCCCGGCATGGCTAATATGGAAACATGTTTTGCGTGACTCCACACATATAATTGATAGCATATTGGTGGCCTTCTCAATGGGTGGAGGAGGGGCTAGAAGAAAAGATGGAATTGGGAACTTGAAATTTTTTTAAATGAATGTTCAAATAAAATACTCTATAATTACTTTTAAGAAAAATAGCTTGGTTCCGATTAGTGCCAATAATTAATCTCCTGAAGTGGTCTTATGTAGTCAAATTTGAACTATTTGAAGTTAAAATAGTTTAAAACATGCTAATTGGTTCCAGCCGAAAGAAACATGCAGTATAAATTCAAATACTGTGACCACTTCAGGAGATTTATTGTTCACATCAATCAGGGCCTCACTGTACAGCTTTGGCAGCAATGTGGAGGATAGATTGGAGAAGAGGGAGATCAGTGGTAGACACAATCAGTTAAGAGATTATTATTCTAGTTGCGTGACCCTGGACAAGTCCCTTAACCCTCATTGCCTAGCCCTTACTGCTCTTCTTTTTTCTTTTTAATTTTTTTTTAAACCCTTACCTTCCATCTTGACAGAAGAGTGGTTAAGGGTAGGCAATGGGGGTCAAGTGACTTGCCCAGGGTCACACAGCTGGGAAGTGGCTGAGGCCAGATTTGAACCCAGGACCTCCCGTCTCTAGGCCTGGCTCTCAATCCACTGAGTTACCCAGCTGCCCCCTCCTTTCTCCTCTTCTGCCTTAGACCCAATACCCAGTATTGATTCTAAGACAGAAGGTAAAAGTTAAAAAAAAAAAAAAACAGAGCGAGGGAGATTATAGAAATAGTCCAAGCTAGAGGTAACGGGGACCTAAATTTGGGCAGTGGCTTCTTGCCTAGAGAAAAGGATGTGAGAAGAATAGATGAGACATAATAAGTGATTGGATATGGGCAATGAAGGGAGAGGAAAGAATGGAAGATGACTATGAGGTTGTGAACTTGATTGACAGGAAGGATCATGGTATCCTCTAAAAAAAATAAATAAATAAACATAGGAGCAGCTAGGGGGCTTTGTGGATAGAGTATGAGGCCTGGAGTTGAGAGGACCTGGGTTCAAGTCTAGCTTTAGACACTTCCTAGTTGTGTGACCCTGGACAAGTCATTTTACCCCAATTACCTAGCACTCATTGTTCTTCTACATCAACTCTAAGACAGAAGATGAGGGTTTTAATATATATATATATATATATTCATTTTACATATGTTATTATGTGTTATATATTATATAATGTTATATGTATTATATAATTAGGAAGAGGGACAAGATTTAGGAAAAAGATATGTTCTGAGTTTTTTTTATTTTTTCATTATTTTTTAGGTTCTTTTTTGATGTTGAATATGTTGGATCCATTGGATCATATTCCATATCTTAAGTCCAAACCCTTTAATTGGCAGCCAAAGAAACTGAATCCCAGAGAGGACACTGCCCAGGATTAAACAGCTAATAAGTGCCCAGAGTGAGGCTCTCGGAGGCAACTAGGTAGCATTAGCAGATAGAGTGCTATATTTGAGTCAGGAAAACTGGAGTTCAAATCTGACTTCAGATATTATCTTGGCTCTGAGAGCCCAGGCAGGTCACTTCTGCCTATCTCAGTTGCCTCAACTCTACAATGAGGATCACAATAGCACTACCTCCCAGGATTGTTGTAAGGATCGAATGAGGTAACAGTTGTAAAATACTTAGCACAGTGCCTGGCACATAGTAGGTCTTTTAAAAAAAACAAAAGAGGGGGCATCTGGGTAGCTCAGTGGACTGAGAGCCAGGCCTAGAGACGGGAGGTCCTAGGTTCAAATCTGGCCTCAGACATTTCCCAGTTGTGTGACCCTGGGCAAGTCACTTGACCCTCATTGCCTACCCTTACTGCTCTTCTGCCTTGGAGTCAATACACAGTGAGGGTTTAAAAAAAAAAGCCTTCTTACTTTCTGTCTTGGGAATAACTCCAAAACAGAAGGACAAGGACTAGGCAATTGAGGTTAAGTGACTTACCTAGGGTCACACAGCTAGGAAGTGTCTGAGGTCAGATTTGAATCCAGGTCCTCCAATCTCCAGACCTGATCCTCTAACCACTGTGCTACTAAGGCACCCCATTATATAATAGATCTTAATAAATCCTTGTTTCTTTCCTCCACATCCAGCACGATAGCCACCACACCATACTGCTCCATCTCCCAGTGGCATTTGGTAATACAGGACTAGAGCTCAGGAGAGAAATGAGGACTATTTTGAGTCAAACACCCTCCTACTAGTGATTTTCCCCATTAATATTGGGCCGTGCCTCCAAAGAGGCCGCAGCTTTCCCGCTAAATACTAGCTTTGGGGGCTCCAGCTTTCTGTGCAGACTCTTGCCCTCTTTAAGAGAGGTTCCAGGGAAGAGAAGCAGGAAGCTGAACAAGTAAGAGTTAGTCCATCGAGAGCAGCTTTGGCCTGTGCAAGATCAAAACTCCCAGCGTTCCCCTGGCTTGCAGCTGTCCACTCCACCCATGGAGGAGCCCCACCCAGGGCTGTCAGGACCTCCTCGTCCGTCCTCAGTGGAGAATTCATGCCAGCAGAGGCTGTGATCTAGGGATGTGCCCAACCGAACAATGAAGTATTGAGAAACGCAGCCTCCGAAGGTCCAAACGTACCCCGCCACCAAGCAGAGAGCCAGAGGCCTTCGGCTCTGGCCCTGGAACCTGGTGCCTGAATAGTTGAGGGACTAAATCATCCCATTCCACCCCCAGGCTGAGGAAGAGCCCCAGAGCGGCGCAGGGCGGTACTTTGTCTGGCTAGACCCATTCCAGCCATTTGTCCATCTGTGGAATCGATCTAGAGCTAGAAGGGACAGAAAAGGTCATCTAGTCCAATTGCTTCGCCTTACAGAACTAAGACCCAGTGGATAGACGCCCCTAAAGTCAGCCAGCTGGTCAGTGGGAGGGCCGGAGCCCTCGAGCTCCCAAGCCAGCCGTCTCCCCACCAACACCGAGGACAGCCTCTTTTGTGCCTTTCCCTGTTCTGGAGGTCTCCGAGGGAAGGCGAGAGGGCCACTTGGCACCTATGTGTGATACCAGGGGCCCTCGCGGGGGGTCTTTCCACCTGATGTTTGTTGGGTTTTTTAACTAAATAGATAGTTTTTGAAAGGTCCAGGAGCTGAGAAATTCTTCTCCACCATGGCCTGTACGCTTAGCCAAGCCTGTCCACCATTAAACCCAGGTTTGAAGCCTCCCCAACCTTCTTAGAACTACCTCTATGATCCTGGGCAAGTCATCTGCCTTTTCTTGGCCTGTTTCTTCATAGGTAAAATGAAGGGGCTGGCCTAGGAGAGGACGAGGTTTCCTCCTCACTCTGAAGTCAGCGTCCCTTTTCCACCCCAGAGTTTCCTTTCCATTGGCCCAGGCCTCGAGAATCTAGGATCATCTCCATACAACAATGAGACAAACACTAGAGAAATCATTTTGTTGATTGGGTTTAACCCCCCCTTAAGCCGCGGGGCGGGAATAGAGGAGGTTCTATTGCAGGACTGTGGACTATAAGTTGGGGTGTGTATACGGGGCACAGGGGGTGCTGGGGAGCTGTCTGGGACCCAGAACAATCACCTAGTCTGCCCTCACTAGGACACCTCTGCTCGTGGGCAGACAAAGGACACCCCATTTGGCAAGAACAAGAGGTCGTTATCTCCTTCTGTACACACGGACAAAAATGGCGCCATCCCATCCGAAGGGGAACGGCTGGGCCAGGCACCTGGGCAAGCTGGGAGCCCTCCGAGGATGGGAGAGAAAGCTGGCCTCAGTGCTGCCCAGCCCGGCCCAGCCTAGGCAGGCCACGGCCAGGGGCCCACCCTGAAGCCACATCCTCAAACCCAGACCAGGCAGCTGGTATTTAACGAACCTCCCTGCGAGCTGGGAAGACAAGTAGGAGCCGCCACATGTGTTTCTCATTAAATCCTCGTACAGAAAACACTCCTCCTCCTCCTCCTCCTCCTCCCACACCCACAAACCCCTGAGCACCCCGTGGAGGCTGAGCCCGGTGAGGAAGGGCCTGACCCCCTGCCCACGCAAGGAAAGGAATCTTCCTGTCCGAGGGGCCCTGGGAGAGGTCAGCCCCTGCTGGACCACGTCCCGTCCCAAGGACAGCCAGAGGCCCGCGATGGCACCCTGGGCCAGCAACAGGAAACGTATCTGGGACAAGCCGCCTAGAAAAGACTCCCGAGTCAGCTTTTTAAAGATAAACGTCTGGGGCCCGAGAAAGAGATGTCAGCCCCAGGGTGGGAGGAAATAAGGGAGGCTGCCTCAGGGAGGACCCAGCCTGCACTGCAGCCAGCAAGGGCACGAGCACACCTGAGCCACATCACAGGAGCCACATCACAGGAGCCTCATCACAGGAGCCTCGAGCTCGCTGTGGAAAGGACACTGAAAATCCTCATTTTACAGAGAAGGAAAGAGATTCTCAGACAAAGGAAGCCCAAAGTCACACAAAGCTCCAGAGGCAGAGCAGCTAGGTGGCATGGAATCAGGAAGACCTGAGTTCAAATCTGACCTCAGACCCTGGGCAAGTCCCTTCATCCTGTTGGCCTCAGTTTCCTCACCTGTAAAATGAGCCGGAGGGGCAGCTGGGTGGCACAGTGGATAGAGCATCAGGCCTAAAGTCAGGAAGACTCATCTTCATGAGTTCAAATCTAGCTTCAGACACTTCTTAGCTGCATGTCCCTGGATAAATCACTTAACCTCATTGGCCTCAGTTTCCTCATCTATCAGAAGAGCTGGAGAAGGAAATAGCAAACCGCTCCAGTATGCCTAGAAAACCCCAAATGGGGTCACGAAGGGTTGGACATGACTGAAATGCTTGAACAACAACAAAGCTTCTCATTTTAACTAATTATCTCTAAATACAGAAGCAGCGTGAGGTAGTGGATAGAGCCGGTCTATCCGGAAGCAAGAAGGGTTAGGTTCAAGGCCTGCCTCCCCTGCATGCCGGCAGTGTGTGCCAGGCAAATCCCTGAGATGAGACATTGTGGGGGAGCAATCCCAGTGCTAATGAAATCCTGGTCTAGTCCGAAAGAAACTGCTAATTAGGTGCTAAGCTCAGCTTTAGCTGGTGAGGAGGGCCCCTCCGCGCTTCTGTTCCTCGGGTCGGAACCCTGCCTGTCCCAGCCTAGGTACAGCTCAGAGCCAGACTTGGATGCTTCCCTCCTCCCACCTTTGAGAGCCCAGACAGCTCACAGTCTCCTTCCATATCAAATGGGCCAAGCCGGGCCTTGGGTGGGGAAGCGGCAGAGGCTGGGGAAGGGACTCTCCGGCTGCCAGGGCTGGCTCCAAAGAGGCCAGGCTGGATCAAACCCCCTCAGACCGGGGGGGGGGGGGCTGCTCCCCCACCATGCTGCCCCCAGGGATCCCCCCTCCCTTCCGCCGCTGGCCGGAGAGCCGAGCAGCATGGGGGAGCGTCAGGCGGTGGGGTTTCTGGGAAGCCGCTCGATTTTCTTTGGCACCGAATCTCCTCTTTACTGTGGCTTCCCTCTGGGGAGCAGGAGGGGTGAGGCGATCTAGGGGCCATTGGCTCCCCAGAATCCCACATCAGATATCCCGGGCTTGGCCACGAGGCGATGCCCCCACTGGGATGCTGGCCTCCGGCGCATCTGGAGATGGTTTGGCTGGCACACCGCAGCCGGAAGGGGAGACCGAGGATGGCCAGCGACCAAGCCCCAGCTGGGCCTTCCCCTTCTCAGCCCCCTTAGGCAGGGTTCAGCTGGACAGCTGCTCGCACAGTTCTGGGAAGTCGTCTTTGAAATCCGCACCAGCTGATTTTGAAAAGAAAGGCCAGCAAGCTGGACGTTGTCAGTGTTGGACAGGGAGGGAGGGAGGCCCTGAGGGGGCCCAGGGGGGCTTTCTCGCCTGCTGCTCCACGTGGGAGCCCTCTCCCCAGCCCAGCTTCTCCTAGCAGACATGGAAGGCACCTTTGACTCGCTCAGAGGGCGAAGAGAGATGAGAGAAGCTATTGAAGCCCTTTGGAAACGTCACGGTTCTCCGAGAACGTTAGCTCTCATCCTCCTCCTCCTCATCATGATGATCTCTAGACTTCGATCTGCTGCTCTGCGTATCTCTGCCCAGATCGTTCCCCCACTGAGTCACCCATTCCCTTGGGAAGCGCCCCAAGCCTTCTGGCCCTACACGCCTGCCTGCCCCTCTCCCCAGATGCCATGGCCAGAAAGCATTTGCTCCATTCTTGCAGATGTCCAAGCTCTGGACGCTGCACCCCCCCTTCCGGGAGATTTCCCCTTCCTCAGCCAGCTCCCCCTTTCCTGCAGGTCCCAGGAGGGGCCCCCCCTCATCTGACCCCCTCCCTGGGCTCCTGTGGGCTCCAAGCCTCATGTTCTGGACCCAGGGAGCCCTTTGCTCTGTCCTAGCCAGAGTGGGAGCTCCCTTACCTGGGGATCCTGCCGGTCCTGCTTTCAACTTTGGTCACACCAAGCCAGCACACTGAGGGGTTCCTTCTAACAAATACATTGGCCTTCTTTTTTTTTCCCCAGCCTCCCAGTCAGTCCAACAGCCAGCAGGCTTCAGATTACAGCTGTGACTTTCTTAAAGCAACCCACTCTCATTTTGGATGCTACTATTGCAACATAGCCTGGGGTGAACTTTAACTGGACCCCCCACCCCCAGCCCAGCCCCAGCACCCCCTCACATGCAGCCTCTGTCCAGACCAGTCCCTCATTAGTGGGGAAAGGACACTACCCTGAAGGCTAGCTCCCACAGACCCCAGGGCCAGGCAAGGACCCAGCCAAGGCACCAGGTCATTCATCAAGCCCGGGCATTGCCTGGGCCTTGAATAGGAAACAAAGGCAGAGAGAATGCCCACAGGAGATGTGTTGATGGCATATTTTTTAGGGGGAAGCATCATGGGAAGGGCACACAGTATGGGGACTCAGGAGATCTGAGTTCTAGTTCTGGCTCTGCTGCTAACTTTACTTTCCCTCTCTGAGACTCAGTTTCCTCCTCTGAAAAACAAAGAGGCTAAACTAGATACTAGCAGTTTAGTAGAAAGAAGAAAAACAACTAGTTGACTCAGTAGATTGAACACCATATCTGGAGTCAGGAGGATCTAGATTCAAATGTGGCCTAGCAGTATGACCCTGGGCAGGTCACTTAACCCCATTTGCCTAGCCCTTACCTTCTATCTTAGAATTGATACTAAGAAAGGGCAGCTGGGTGGCTCAGTGGATTGAGAGCCAGACCTAGAGACAGGAGGTGCTGGGTTCAAATCTGGTCTCAGCAGACCCTGGGCAAACCACTTAACTCCCACTGCCTAGCCCTTACTGCTCTTCTGTCTTGGAACCAATACTTAGTATTGATTCTAAGATGGAAGGTTAAGGGGTTAAAAAGAAAGAATTGATACTAAGAAAGTAAGGGTTTAAAACAAATGAAAAAGCACCAGGTCAGTGAGAGGATCTTGGTTCAGAGGCTAGCCTGGCTGCTTATTACCTATGTGACTTAGGGCAAGTCCCAAGCCCTCTTAATTAGTATTTTCCCTCTTTAAGTGATATCCTATTTATCCTGGATGGAACTTGCTTTGTATATATTTGTTTACATGTTGTCTTTCTCATTAGACTGTTAAGCTCTTTGAGGGCAGAGACTGTCTTTTTGTCTCCTTTTGTCACCTCAGCCAGGCACCCAGCCTGGTAGCAATAAACAAAAAAATGGTTATTAAATTGGATTGAATTTCACTTTTCTGGACCTCAGCTTCCTCTTCTGTTAAAAGAAGGAGTTGGACTAGATGGCCTCCAAAGACCATTCCATAATGGAACAAGGAAGAAATTACCTGTCAGATCTAGGGATAGATCAAAAGTTCGTGTCCAAACAAGAGATAGAGAGGTTCATTGGAAGTAAAATGAACAATTTTTATTATATAAGATGTAAAATGTTTACATAAACAAAAGTAAGAAAGCTAAAATTAGGAGAAAAGCAAGAAACTGGAAAAAAATTTTTCCAGTTTCTCTAAGAAAAATCTCATTTCTAAAAATATATTTATTTTTAAGGGAACTAAGACCCTTTCTATCTCCAGATCTGTGATCCTATGACCTAAGATTCCTTCTATCCCTAAGAGCTAATGAGTTCTAGGATCTAAAAGGGAAGAAATGGGAAAAAATGAGGTAGTTCTTCAGGTACAATAATATGCCAGCAGGCCATACTCTAGAAGAGGAAAGCAATAAGAAAAAACAAGTACTAAATTTGGAGTCAGGGGACCAGGTTTTAGTTCTGCCTGTGTGTCTTTGGCCAATCACTTCATCTCCCTAAGCCTCAATTTCCTCATGGGGAAAATGAGGGAGTTAGACTAAATGGCCTCTGAGGTCTCTTCCAACTCTAGGACTATGCTCTTAAATAGCGCGGTAGTTTATCTGCTTTGGAAGAAGGAGTTTCCTTGCTGGGCATTCTCTACATAAGTCTAGTTCAAAACAAAAATCTTCAATAAAGCAAATAGAAATATTTATTGAGCGCCTGTTCTGGGTCATGTTCCATGCTAGGTAGGGATAAAAAGGAAAAAGAAAACACTCCCTGCCCTTTGGGGGCTTATTGTCTAATAATGGAATTAATAAACAATTGAGCAATACTGAATAGAGTATCTTATCAAGTGCAAAACTGGGCAATGGTCACATTTAAATTAAATAGGAATTCAGAGGATGGAGAGAAAAATATAGGCTGGAGTAGCAAGAAAGGTTTCTTGGATAAGGTGGTGCTTGAACTGTCCTGGAATAAAAATAAATAGCTCCTGTCCCCAGCACATAGTATAATGATTTTCAACATACATTAAACCCTAAATAAGTGCTTTTCCATCATTCATTTTCTGTGTACTGTTTTAGAAGTTATGTTTTCTTAACAACTGATCAGATGTGTTCACAAGTATTATTATGCCCATTTTATATATGGAAAACTGAGCCTCAGAAAGACAAAAAGAGACTTGTCAGGGCTGCTAAGTGTTACAGTGGATAGAGCACCAGGCCTGGAATTGGGAAGATCTGGGTTCAAATCTGGCTTGAGACATTTCCTAGTTGTATGACCCTGGGCAAGTCATTTAGCCCCCATTTGCCTAGCCCTTGCTCTTCTGTCTTAGAGTTGTTCCTAATACAAAAGATAATGGTTTGGGGTTTTTTTGTAAGTGACTTATCTATGGTCATACAGCTGGCATACATAGCATCAAGAGCATTGACTTTGAATCATATGACCTAGTTTCATATCTTACCTCTGATTAGATGACCATGGACCATCACTTCTATTCTCTATGCCCTAATCTCCTCTTCAATAAAGAGAAAGGTTCATACTGAAAGATCTTTAAGTTCCCAACTGGCTCTGACATTCTATGATCCTAGGAGATGAATCTTGATCACAGGGTCAGCCCAACCAACATGAGACCCTTCCTAAAGCAATAACATTGAGCTCCTTGCTCCATATATCCCCTACACAGACCCCCAAAAAGTCCATATTTGCTTCACCTTCTATGTGACCCTGAAACTTCTGGACCTTGAAAATCACTTTGCCAAAGACTTCTTGGAAGCAACAATGAGAAAAGTCCAGGAGATATGAGTTCAGATTCACATTCTGCCATTAATTTGCTATGTGACCCTAAGTACGTTCATGATCTCTCTGATCCTTTCCAGTTCTAGCAATCCACTTAGTGCATCTAGCTTCTAGAGAAAGAAAAGACAGATGAAGATGACTCCAAAGCAATGTTTATATCCTCCTTGAATCAGGATGAAAAGTTCCTCATTTTGATTCAACATCACAGCAACCTGGCCACTGTGCCCAAGCAGGGTTTCCAGAAGGATCTTTAAAAAAACAACAACAAACCCTTACCTTACATCCTAAAATCAATGTCATGTATTGGTTCCAAGGCAGAAGAGCAGTAAGGATTAGGCAATGGGGTTTAAGTGACTTGCCCAGGGTCACCCAGCCAAGAAGAGTCTGAGTTCAGATTTGAACCCAGGACCTTCCATTTCTGGGTCTGGCTCTCTATCCACTGAGCTACCTAGCTGCCCCAATCCAGCAATATCTTGAAGCAGTATTCCAATAAACATTTATCAAGTACCTACACTGTGCCAGGAACTTGTGCTAAGCCCTGGGAAAAGGAAGAAAGGCAAAAGACTGCCAGCCATCAAAAATTAATATGCAAAAATCAACATAAAAACAAGAAATATAGAGGATAAATTGGAGATCATCTCAGAGGGAAGGCACTAGCATTAAGTGGGTTGAAGAATGGCTTCTTTTAGAAGCTGGAGTTTTTAGGTAATCCCTGGAAGAAGCCAGGGAAGGAAGGAAGGAAGGAAGGAAGGAAGGAAGGAAGGAAGGAAGGAAGGAAGGAAGGAAGGAAGGAAGGAA